>NC_137086.1:36306532-36339032 GCF_951640355.1 Cnephaeus nilssonii
GTGTCAAAGCCGCTGGGATGCCACTGCTGATCACTTTAATTACTACGACTAAGGAGGATAAAATTAAAAGTAGCACCATTGAAGCAGTGGAAGAAAGCTTGCCTAGATGTCGGTGAACTGTGAAATATAAAAATTGCATACCAATACATTTTTATGGAAAGGAAACAAGGAATTACATTACTTATTCTTGAAGAGTTTGTCCTTAAATTGTCAAGTTTTATTAGTGCATCTTTCTATGTCAGATTGTAGACCATTTTGGAACAATCAGGAAAATAGTAACTTGAAGACATAACTGTTAAAGGGCTAAATATTCTTTTCAGTTTATGTCCAAAGTGGTTAGTTCTGATCTAGCTTGTATACTTGAAATCTTTTAATGCATTGTATTAAATGAAAGCTCTTTGCACCTTAACAGGACTTTGCCTTGTCCTGAAGATGTTAGCAAAGAGAATAGTAGAGCTTAAATGTACCACATTCAGCACATTTCTGAAGGTTTCTAATTTAAGGTTGGAAACCTAAGTTTTAAATGAATTTAAGCAAGTTAGTTTCTCGTCACCTCTCAGCATTCAGTAACACAAGGGGGAATTTAACCTGATTTGTATAGCCTAAGTATAAGCAAAAAACTGTTTTTTCAAATCACAATAACAATAGGGTCTCAGAAAATTTCTGTACACCAGTTATAAAACAGATAGGACCAGTGGTTTGAAATCAGACACTGATTTTAGTTCTTAGTATGCCATTTACAAGTTGTATGATCTTGGGCAGTGTATTTAAGTGAGATGCAATTTCTGTCAAATCAGAGAGATAGTAGTTAACCTTTCAGAGTTGTGAGTAGTAAATGAGACAACGTTCAGAAAACACTGCAGGCATGGAACTAGTATTTACAGAAATTTGTTATAATTTGTAAAGAGCCCCAACATATAGTTTCCATCAAACCTTCCAAAGAGTACTTCCGTCTTACAAAATCTAGATTACCCACATAACTCTAAATAATACTATATAGAAAAAGGTAATTGTCATCAGACCCATTCTTAGAATTGGAAGCCTAACTACTTCAGCTTATTTAAGTGTATTTAGACAAGGCAGGTAAATAAAAGATACATAGTTTCATATGTGTTGAATTTTTCAACAATACTTTTCTTTTTAATGACAGTCTTTGATGTTACCTTTGTATCCCAGGAAAAATATCTATTTTTTTCAGCATAGTAAACAGATTTATTTATAGCTATGAATGTCTGTCTTCTTTTGAATACAGAATGGTCAAAACAGATAGCAGTAACTCATTTCTGTGCTTGGGTAGGTAGGCAAACCATCATTGTCAGAAATATTCATTATCTACATTTTGGAGCAGTTTGTGCTGAATGCTATGAAAAATAATGAAATAATCATTGTCCTTACTCTCTGGTCATTTTATCCTTTGACATATACAATATGTCTTTTTGGAGTAAAAGATGATTAGATTTTGTTACTATCTAGTCTTTAGATATTACTGCAGAAAATGACTTTTAATGAAGCTTATATATAAAAATTAAAATGGAAGTTTTACTTATAATGAATCTGGAAATTAATTCTATCGATTAAATTAAAATTGGTTGCATAATCGATTGCTGTAATTACAAGCTTTTCCTTCTGACCTTAACAATTAACTTCTATTTCCTCAGTTGGTTCTTTGTCCTAAGGGAAGTTAATGGGTGAGAAAACAAACAATGCAAATATGCCATCCCACTAGAGAGCTCTAGGCCCAAGCAGAATTTTCTCTGTGGTGTCAGGACATTAGTAGAAAAGTAAATCAAGGCAATCTGATAGGGAACCAGAATTCTGTCAATCAGGCTCAAGATTTTGTGCTGTGTCCATAAACTTTGTTTACTGTAGGGTTTTATGAGTTGTAACCTGCCCTTGCAGTCTGTTAATGAGGCTAAATCTTGCTACTTGAGAATTGAATTACAGCACACCTCTGGGCTAATGGTTATAAACAGAAAGTCCCATTTAGGGCCGCATTCTGACTTGTTCATTTGCATTTTTTTCTATTGTTTAGAGAACAATGATGGGTAAATAGGTACAAACAAACAATTTACATGGAAATTGATGAAATGTCCCTAATTAGTATTTAGAGTTGGTTTTATTAATAATTGCTTTAAGTTGCACTCCTGGTCAGCTCTTAGAAACATTTACAGATGGGAGTTGAGGAGGAGGAGGGGGTGGAGGGGGTGGGCTTGGGGAAGGTGGCAGCTTGTGAGAAGAAATTAGTTTCCCATTTAATATTCAGAAAGGTAGAATCATTTATTTCATTTTAACTCAGATGACCTAAGATCACAACATCTTAGTCTGAATCACCAAATTCCAGCTCTGCAAGAAGTTATTATTCACACGGTGAAATAAACTTAAACCTAGTTGCCTGAGGCATATCCAATAATGGTTTTTATTAGTGCTCTTAACTTTTCTTAAGTTTGAAAGATGAAAAAGTTTAGTAAAAGCTCAATTTTCCTCAGTTGGTCATGTAATTTGATACTTTTGGGGATCAAATAGTTTGGTGGTTCAGAGCAAGGGCTGGCTCTGTAGTCAAATAGACCTGAGCTGGACTCCTGGCTCTAACATCAGTTCTAGTTGTGTGATCTTGAAACTCTAAATCTAAGTATTCTCATTGAGGTTGTGAAAATTAAATAAAATCATGCATATGAAGGACTTATCACATAAAAGATCAAGAAATATCAGCAGCCATCACCAAACTCACCATTATCAAGCCTATATTTCTTTTTATTCTAGTATATTTTCCAAGTTCAGAAATATTAATAGTGTACTGAGGAATTTTTGTATATTATTCTTGCATCGTCATTCTCACTTTGCCTGGTGTGTACTAGCTCTCTAACTACAAATAAGCTCTTGTCTCTAAATACTAAGAAAATTTCCCTTGGATTTTAGTTTTTGTCTTCTTTTGCCCCTACCACAAATACCACCCACCCTAGGAAGCCTACCATCTCATCTCTTTCCTTCCTTCCCCCAAGATTCTTTTTTAAAAATATCCTATATAATAAAAGCCTAATATGCAAAATTTCCCCTCTACTGGGAGTTCCACCAGGAGTTCGACCGCTCACTATGACATGCGCTGACCACCAGGGGGCGGCGTGGAACATGGCGGTTGTCAGCAATGCGGTGCTGGCAGCAGGTGGCAGTGTAGGCGCACAGAGAGTGGGACCACAGCTGGATGGTGGAGCTGGTGAGCAAGGTGGCGCCAGGCCAAGGTGGGTGTGAGCTGGGCCCAATTGCCCCGCCATCGTCCCACAGATGGTGACCAGCGGCAGCGGGGGATGGGCCACCGCCCAGCTTGATGACTCAGGTGGGGGGTGCGCCCAGGGGCCCAGGGGCCCAGGTGCTGCCCAAAGCCCAGAGGTCAGTTGGGACCTGCCCTTCCACACCAGATGCTCACGCTTGGATCGCTGGCCAGCCTAGGGACTGCCCCAGTGCATGAATTTCGTGTACCGGGCCTCTGGTCTATTATAAGAGTAGTACCTATCTACTACCAAAAATTTAAAAATCAAGACACATGAAAGAAAACAAAAACATCACATTTCCACATCTAGATAG
This sequence comes from Cnephaeus nilssonii, assembly GCF_951640355.1. Taxonomy (NCBI): domain Eukaryota; kingdom Metazoa; phylum Chordata; class Mammalia; order Chiroptera; family Vespertilionidae; genus Cnephaeus; species Cnephaeus nilssonii. Next base: position 36,310,112 of record NC_137086.1, read on the forward strand.
TCTATCATAACAGCTTTGTGAATATACTTCTAAGTGTTTTTGTGTATATTATATATATATTTATATGTGTATTTATTTTGACAAAAAATGAAGTTATTACTATATAAATTATTTTTTAGCCAAGTTACATTCTTCTTATTTAATACTTTGATTATATTCAGATTTCTATAATTGGTTCAACAGTGTCCTTCATAGCTGGTTTATCCAAACTAGTATCTAACTCAGGACTATACATTGTATCTGGTTAATCTCTTTTGTTGGTGGTGATGGTGATTGTTTAGTTGGTTTTTTTGAGTGTTTGTTTTCATAACTCTCTCAATAAAATGACCAGGTCAGTTGTCCTGAATATCCTACCTTCTGAATTTGCTTGGCTGCCTCCTTGCTATGTCATCATGTTTTTCTATCCCCTGTTTATGATAAACTGGAAATTATATATAAAGGCTTAGTGGATTCACTTTAAATATTTAGACTAGACTATTCTAGGTGGTGTGCACTGCATGTTTCACATCAAAAAGCATAAAATGGTTGACCCAATATTACTGATGCAAAAACTGACCATTATATTATTTGTCTCTAATCCTTGATCTAGTTCTGATCTTTCCATTTACAATCAGGTTTTCCCCTTGCTACTAGAAAATAATCTGTGTGGTATCAAGCGTATGTTCCGATTACTATTGCTGTGTAACTAACTACCCCAAACTTTGTGATGTAAACAATTGTTGTTGTTTTTTGCTCACCGATTCTGTGAGTCAGGACTTCAGACAGGGCATGGTGGGGATGTTTGGTCTCTGTTCCATATTGTCTGTGGCCTCAGCTAAAAGGACTTCAGCATTGGGGGTGCATAGGATAGGATGACATAAAATGGCTAAAGGCTGAGATCATGTGAAGGCTTCTTCCTTCATATGTCTGGTACTTCGGCCTAGAAAACTCAAGGCAGAACTTTGGGACTGTGGACTGGAGCACCTGCATGTAATTTGATGTTCAGATTCATTAACTTCTAACATTTACTTTAGTTGATTACTCCCTTTTTCATGAAATCTTCTTCAATTTCACTTCCCAAATGCGTACTAACATCTTTACTCAGATGGCCTGCCAGCCTTTCAACCCCAGTCTTGTCTTATCCCCAACTTCCACTCCTGCCTTTCTTATACAGTGGTTCCTCTTAGTTTTTCTGTTTGTATTCTTAGTGCCACCGTTCTAAACTTCTGAGTCAGCATTTTTTCTTCCCTCCATATCTAATTAGTTTCCAAGAATTGGTACAGATATCAATTCTACCTCTAATATATATCTTACATTTGTCAATTTCCATTCTCATTGTCACCATCGTAATTCTAGATTTCATTACAACTTCCTTGGACTATTATAGTAGCCTCTCAGCAAGTCTCTTTTCAGTCCCTTTATGTCATCCTGTCCTATGCACTGTTGTCAGATTAACCTTTCTCAAATATATCTCTGATTAGTCACTCACAAAGCCAAACACTTAGTTGGCCCTCAGTTTCTTTACAGTAAAAATAAAGTACTTCACCCTGTTGGACAGGGCTTTTACAGTCTAACTATATAGCTTCATTTTTCTTGCCTTGTCATTCTGTCATTGTTTTTGCCCTATACTCAGGAAAACTAGACTGTACCTTTCTCCCAAAATACTTTCCTGCCTCAATGTCTTTCTATTGTTCCTACCTCCTAGTCTCTACTACACTGACTCACCTAACTACCAACTCCTATCTGTACCCATTTCAATCCCTGCTCATTCTGCAGGCCCAACTCAGAAACCATGATACCATGATGCCTTCTGTTTGTTCCTCAGCCAAAATGTTCTTCTGAACTCTAGCTGCATTTTGATAAGACCTCTTTATTGTGGCTATTTTATCTTTCCCTTTATATTACAAGCTTTTGAGAGGCTGAATTATAAATTTTCATGTTTCAAATTTCTATAGCAAGTACCAAGGTATGTACTAAGGACCATAGATACAAAGATAAATCAGATATAGCTCCTGCCTTCAAGTAGGAGCTATTCTACTGAGAAGGAAGCATTTATACAGAGTTATAATGTAACTTGACAAGTATTATTTTAAAAAGTAATACAGCCGAAACCGGTTTGGCTCAGTGGATAGAGCATCGGTCTGCGGACTGGAAGGTCCCAGGTTCGATTCCGGTCAAGGGCATGTACATTGGTTGCGGGCACATCCCCTGGTGGGGGGTGTGCAGGAGGCAGCTGGTCGATGTCTCTCTCTCATCGATGTTTCTAGCACTCTATCCCTCTCCCTTCTTCTCTGTGAAAAATCAATAAAATATATTTAAAAAAAAAAAAAGAATAAAAAGTAATACACACACACACACACACACACACACTATATTCCACTAGTGGGGAAGAGGGAACAATAGTTTGGAAAAGTTTAGTGAATTTAAACTGAATCTTGAAGAATGAGTAGGAGTTAAATAAGATGAGAAAAGAACATTCCAGGAAGAGGAAGTGACATATTCACATCCATGAAATTACATGATACAAGCAATTCTGTATGAATATATGTGAGCTTTAATGGAGGCTGGGAGATGTTAAGGGAAGGTAATACTGCAAAGATATGTTAGGCCAGATTATTTCAGGCTTTGTTTTGCCGTAATAATACCTTATTTTACATACTTTCCAGTTTATGAAGCAATTTCACATTGGTTAAGTATGATTCATAATAACCCTTTTTAGTAGGCAAAAACTATTTTAGTTATTTAATTCTCTGTAGTTTTTTTTGTTTTTGTTTTTGTTTTAAATGTCAAAAACCACATTAGATTTTACTTTTTCTTTTCAGTGTGCTTCTGGGAGGAGAGAGAGTAGGAATGGGGATCGTACATCAGTTACCCAATTCTGATTTTGAAACTACCAAGAGCAATAACTTGTGTAATTAATGTACTATTCCTATTCCCTAAAAATACCATTTCCTATATATTATCAACATGGTGTAGCAACATTTTTTTTTGCCATCAAATATGTATTTTAGTCAGTGCTCTATGCTTTTATTAGAAAATAACAAGTTAAATTTTATTCTTAAAAATAAGGTAGATATTAATTGAAATTCTGTTTTTAATATTATAAGCCTGATTATTTTATTAATAATCATTTCTGCTACTTCCTCAGTAATATATACTGCCAAACATTCTTTAGAGGCTAGTTTGAATTTTTAACAAGACATTTTAATACAATAATTTTGTAAATGTTTTTTTAAAAAAATTTGATTCTAGGATGTCTTTTAAAAATGGTGTGACATCCAACTGATATAGAGCATCCTATTTATAATGTGGGCCAAGCACCATGCTGTAAACCAGTTACTATCATGATGATCAGATTGAAAATGAAATTGCATTTCTGTCAATTACTGAGTTGGCAACTGTTCAATATATCTTAGCAGCAAGATGAAGAGCGACGTCGGCAGCTGAGAGAGAGAGCTCGTCAGCTAATAGCAGAAGCTCGATCTGGAGTGAAGATGTCAGAACTTCCCAGCTATGGTGAAATGGCTACAGAAAAGTTGAAAGAAAGGTCAAAGGCATCTGGAGGTGAGTTAAAGAAGCTTGTATCATATTCTACAGAAATCCACAGTAGACCTTTTGGGACTTTTTATTCTTACTTCAAAATGTATCAAATACATAAAGTTTCTAACCTATTGATATGTTGCAAAAAACCTAAATGAAGCATAACAAATCAGTAGGTGATTGTTGCTGTTTTTCAGATCAACTTTTTGTCTTAATTGTTAACAACCCAAGGAGTATTTTCTTAGAATATGATTTAGGAGAAAACTCAGACACTGGTTTGTGGTTCCCCATGATGCCTCATTAATTGTTTTAGGAGTGAGTAAAATGCAATCAAGTCCTCAACATCTAGATCACAAGACTTGTTAGATGGGGAGCTTTGGCATGAAGGATTTTCACTCTGAACCAGATCTTTAGAAAGTAGCTTTAACAATGTTCTGGCATTATGGCCTGACATCTAAGAATTTTTAGTAAGTCCCATATCCATTTTTCTTAGTCTTCTTATCCTAAGATGGTTCTTTTCAATATCTGCAGAAATTAGTCTAAACTTGTTGATGTTGGAACAAGGACTATTTATACTATAATCCTATCTAATAAAAGAGTAATATGCAAATTGACTGTACCTCTGCTACACCCACAAGCCACGCCCACCAGCCAATCAGGAGTGAATATGCAAATAAACCCAACCAAGATGGCTGAGGCCACAGAGAGCAGGAGGGAGGCTTGGGTTTCCCCGGCGATGGAGGAAGCCAAGCTTTCTATCTGCCCTTGCTGGCCCAGGCCTCCGCTTAAGGCTACAAAGTTTCAATTATAGAAGGTAAATAAATCCCAACAGAAATGGCTGCGGCCACAGAGTGAGCAGAAGGCTTGGCTCCGCTCCAGGCTACAAAGTTTCAATTGTAGAAGATACATAAATCCCAGATACCAGGGCCTCCGCTTGGGTCGCCAGGGGGCGTGACCGGCCTGCAAACCACCACAAGCCCCTCGCCCAGGCCACCCCACGCCCCAAGGGAATCCCCACCCTGATACGGGACACCCTTCAGGGTAAACCAGCTGGCCCCCACCCATGCACCAGGCCTCTATCCTATCTAATAAAAGAGTAATATGCAGATTGACCGTCACTCCAACACACAAGATCAAGATAGCTGTCCCCATGTGGTCAAAGATCCTGCCCCCATGTGGACACAAGATGGCCAGCAGCGGAGGGCAGTTGGGAGGGACCAGGCCTGCAAGGGAGGGCAGTTGTGGGCGATCAGACCAGCAGGGAAGGGCAGTTGGGAGGGACCAGGCTGCAGGGAAGGTCAGTTGGGGGCGACCCAAGCCTGCAGGGGAGGGCAGTTAGGGGTAACCAGGCCTGCAAGGGAGGGCAGTTAGGTGTGACCAGGCCTGCAGGGGAGGACAGTTAGGGGCAAATAGGCTGGCAAGGGAGCAGTTAGGCATCAGTCAGGCTGGCAGGGGAGTGGTTAGGGGGTGATCAGGCTGGCAGGCAGAAGCGGTTAGGGGCAATCAGGAAGGCAGGCAGGTGAGCAGTTGGGAGCCAGCAGTCCTGGATTGTGAGAGGGATCCCAGATTGGAGAGGATGCAGGCTGGGCTGAGTGACACACCCCTACCACCACCACCACCCCACACACACACACACACACCCCGTGCACGAATTTCGTGCACCTGGCCTCTAGTTAAAGATAATTTTAATTTGCCCCTCAGTGGGCATCTTTAACTTGGAACTTTTTAGATTTTTATTTAAGTGGAGTATATTTAAGAGGCCTGTGGGGTTTTTTTATTTTAAAGATCTATAACCTATTTATCTAACAAAACATGTCAGGTACTTGTCCTGAGTTAGTCTTAGAATGCTAAGATCACTGTAAAGAGTAGGCAAGTAAGAACTCAAATAAGACCTCAGAGAATTGAAACGAAGGTAAGCTATTTCTAGGGTCAATGATAAGTTTCTTCAGTGTAAACTGAAACGTACTGCTGTTATTCCTAATTGATTCCTTATATTAGAAGCTTACTATTTTAGAGAATACCAACAGATGCCTATAGCAAATACCCCTCCATCCCATAAATTTGAATGGTGCTTTTCCAAACAGCTGTGTATCTGTCCCTCTGGTCTTCTCAGTTGTTTGCACCTTAGTTAAATCCTTCATCTTACCTTTTCAACTCCTATCATTCAGAAGTTTTATTGCAATTTCTACACTCTCTTCTAAAGTTTTATAGTAACATCAGTAACTGCTCACAGCTTTATTTATATAATGCTATGATAATTTGCTTTTATTTATTATCAATAACAAGATGTTTCTTTGATATTAGAAAAATTCCAGATATTCTAAGTGTCTGAAAATGTTTTGCCTCCTATGATAGGAAAAAATTCATGTTCTTGATCCTTGAGATAGACTGTCCTAAAGCTACTAACCCTACCTACCGGAGACTGTAGGAGAACAGTAATAATAGCATCCAAGCATCCAGAGTCTCTTTTAATTTTTTTCCCTCGGTAGTGAGCAACCAACAATGCTAAATGGGTTGTATACTCTGGTAAAGCTAAGAATTAAATATTTTGATTGATGGTGTGGGATGGGTCAGCTATGTAATTTGTTTCATCTCTAGAATCAACCCAAGTTTAAGCTAAGTCAGGACATAACTACTTAAAGAGACTTTATCAGTGTTACAACCCCCAAAATGGATATCTTTCCTACATAGTAGCTCGAGAAAATGAGGACCATATTTTGTCATCATTCAACAGTCCAAAGAGTAAATAAAGAACAAGTGAAGATTGGATCTGCAGAGCTAGCAAATAAGTATTGACTAGAACAGGGAGAGCCAGGTGAAATAAAGATGGGACAGGGCTGAGCAGGTGACTTATAAGAACCTGCTGAGGAGCCCAGACTCTCTTCTCTAAGACCACAGTGACCAGGGTCCATTTCTCCCATAGGACACACCATACCTTTAATGTTGGAAGCAGCCACATATCATATGGTAGACTCTTAATCAGGCTGACCTACAACCAGTGGAACAGGCTTATTCTCTGGCCTCAAGGGTAGATATTGGCCTGTCTCCACAAGGACTAGGTCTGTTCTGGCCTCAAGGTCTAAGCTAAAGCTATTGGGGATGAGAGTTGGAGGAAAAGACCTTTAGGACAAAAGAGAGGATATAATTCCTGCTTGAAATTCAACCATTTATATAGATGTGCTAGGACAGGACTCGGCAAACTTCCTGAAAAGTGACAGAGCAAATACCTTAGGCTTTGCAGGCCATATGGTGTCTCTCTTAACTACCCAACTCTGCCCTCATTGCCTGAAAGCAGCCTTGAGCAATCTATATATATATAAAAGGCTAATATGCAAAGTGTCCCCTTGTGAGTTCGACTGGGAGACCGGGAGTTTGATTGCTCGCTGTGACATGTGCTGACCAAGAGGGGGTGGCACGGAACAAAGGGAGGCCCTGGCCGGCAGCTGGTAACCGGGGAAGGGAGGCCCCGGCTGGCAGCTAGAAGGCCCCAATTGGCCCTTATCACCGGCCAGGCCTAGGGACCCTACCTGTGCACAAATATCGTGCACCGGGCCTCTAGTATATAAATAAATGGGCATGCCTGTTATTTACCCCAAAGAAAGTGGTGAGCTGGATTTTACCCATAGAAATTAAAATTCACTTTGGTTCACAAGAATCTAATTCCTAAGGGAAATGATGCTATGAAGTTGATAAGTCAGGGGAAAAAATTAACAAATTAGTGTTCACTCTTCCAGTGTCTAGTGGGAATCATCAAGTCTAAATAAGGAGTAGTGTGAAAGTAGGAGAGAGAAATAAGTAGACACCAGCCTAGACGGAGGAGTGGGATAGGAAGATTTTGGAAGCAGTGGTCCAGAGTAAAAAAGGGAGGAAGTAGTCAAGAACTAAGATAATAAGGTGAAAGCATAGCCTGGGGAATGTGTTGAACTTGACTGTTACTCAGACTCATTGCCTATACCATTCTCAAGCAGCAACCAGGCTCTGAAGAACTTAAGGAAACTTAAGTTTAAGGTGAGGTGTCTTCACCTTCGTGGTGTCCACAGAGAATATATGCAAGATATTTCAGGTCATCTATAGCCATGGATTCAAGCAACCCACTTGCATTCTATTGCAAGCAGAAATAGCCTAATACTTCTGAATTAACAGAATCATGCCTGTCCAAGGAGCTACAGTCCAGCTTTTACTTGTCCTCCTTTTGACAATTTTAGGACTTATGAGAGGACCAGGTGCTATTGTGGTATTTAAATGTTTTTTCAATTTCTGCATCATTTTGTAGTTACAGACCTATAACAGCCTCATCTTAAAATTCTCACTCTATGCAACAAACTTGTGGGTTCATTTTATTGCATTGATCTTACTTGGCAAGGTACAGGTGATTGGGGACTAAGTTTGGTATTTTCATTTGTAGTTTAGTGGTGTTGTGATCAGAGACTATGGCCTGAATTTTTGCTTTGAGAATTAATAAGTTTTTGTTTTGGCCAAATAAATGTTAAGTTTTGGTTAATAGTCCATAGGCATTTGGCGGTGTCTATCTTGTTTTATGATATTATATCATACTAGAGGCCGGGTGCATGGATGGGTGGGGTTCCTCAGCCTGGCCTGCGCCCTCTTGCAATCTGGAACCTTGGCCTGCGGGGATCGGGCCGAAACCCGGCAGTCCAACATATCCCCCCCAAGGGATGTAGCAGTGCCGAAGTGGCAGGCGGCTGGGGAGGAGCCCCAGCCAGGGCCAGGTGCAGCTCCACTGCCACTCATCCTGGGCCCCACTGTGCCTGCCACTGCCGCCACCGCTCAGTCGCGCTGCCGCAGAGGCAGGAGAGGCTTCCGCCGCTGCAGCTGCACTCGCCAGTCCCAGTCGTGAACCCGGCGTCTGGCTGTATGGCACTCCCGCTGTGGGAGTGCACTGACCACCAGGGGGCAGCTCCTGCGTTGAGCGTCTGCCCTCTGGTGGTCAGTGCACATCATAATGACCAGTCATTCCGGTCATAACGGTCGCTTAGGCTTTTATATATAAAGATATTTATTGTATATTATATATGATATATTTTACATGCTTTATATCTATTATATGTATGTAGCTTATTACTTTGGTTTGTGTTAGGTTAAGGTCATTTAACTTTATTTATTTATTTATTTGTTTTAATATATTTTATTGATTTTACAGAGAGGAAGGGAGAGAGATAGAGAGTTAGAAACATCAATGAGAGAGAAACATCAATCAGCTGCCTCCTGCCCCCTACTAGGGATGTTCCCCCAATCAAGGTACATGCCCTTGACTGGAATCGAACCTGGGACCCTTCAGTCTACAGGCTGACACTCTATCCACTGAGCCAAACCGGTTAGGGCCATTTAACTTTTAAACTGACATTTTTGCCTCTCTTTGATTTAGGTAAAGTAGTATACTTTGTATTTCAGATAAATAAAACGTTTTTTAATTTTTGTCCATGAAAATGTTTATGTGCCTGCATTATCCTTATTTCAGTTATGGCAAATAGATTTATCTAAAATTGTTGAACCAAAATAAAATCTTATCGGACTTCAGTAATTTTTATTTTCAGCTTCTGTTAATAATATATTTGTGTTATGTTTTTTATTTTTGTATTTCTTTGAAAGTTATGGATTTTATAGGGGCTGGAGAATTTAAAAATTATGATAGAAATGAGAAATAATTTTTTAATGTTTTTAATGATACACTTAGTATCTTTTTTAAAAGTACAAATATTCTTTTTTTTTTACTATCATCAGATTTCCTAGTTTTCCATTTAATTTCTTTATAAACAATAGATGTCAGAAGATTGTCCTTATTGCTGTGCTTGTCAACTGGAATGCATTGTTTCATTCTGATGCATATCCAATCTCCTCTTACCTTGTCCTGCTACATTATACATGCCATACTTCCAAATCAGCTTCTGTTATGTAATGGGTCTCTAATTTACTTTCTGCCACACTCATCTATTGGGTTTCCAGAGGTTAGCCATAAAGATAGATAGATCAACATATCAATATTAGAGGCCCAGTGCACGAAATTTGTGCATGGGTGGGGTCCCTAGGCGTGGCTAGCGATCAGGGCCGATCGGGGCCTTCTGGCTGCCAGCTGGGGCATTCCTTCCAGCTGCTGGCTGCTGGCAGGGCCTCCCTTCCCCGGCTGCCAGTTGCCGGCTGCCGGCCAGGGCCTTCCTTTGTTCTGCACCACCCCCTGGTGGTCTGCACACGTCACAGTGAGCAATCAAACTCCTGGTCTCTCAGTCGGACTCCCGAGGGGACACTTTGCATATTAGCCTTTTATATATATAGATTGGTAGAGGTATACTTATAAGTATAGATATATCATATATCTATCTATATATACATATATATAGATAGATATATGATATATCTATATATATACATATATATACATTATGTAGTGTCTTAAACACACACAGATACACGTGCATTTTAATTCTGCTAAAATGCATTTATAATATTTCCACAGGTGTTAAGAAATGTGTAACATTACTGTTGAAAAGAATTCAAAGGGTCATTGTAAAATTGAAGTCAGTGAATGGAAAGAACATGGAAATCCACTCTTAAGAAGACCTGAGCTTTAGAGGAGATCAATTTTTACTTTTACCCTCCCAAATAGTAATCCTTTTATCTAAGGTTAGCAATACATATATAAATATTGAGTAACCCACTCAGCATTACTGTGAGTGGTAGTGTAGATAGAGATTTCATTTAGCTGGGAAATAAAATGAATGAATGGTATCTGTTTAACATCAGACAGGAACCCGCCACTGTATAAGCAGGTAATGAAAAGAGGTGTGATTTTTTCCATATTTCCAGAACCTGCAAGTACCCATTTCTGACCACATTTCCAGATTTAACTATTTATTTTCATAGTAATGCTATCTTTTTAGTCATTCAGGCTGGAGAGCCAGTATTGACATGTGCCTCAGCCTTCCTGTCCTTAGTATCCCTCCACTAAATGATGTCATCCCACTTCCCAATTCTTTTATTATAGGTTAGGCTCTCCATAATGCTTGCCTGGAGGTTATAACCTGGATTTCCTGCCTCTAGCCTTTCTGTACACATGTAGGTCAGCAATCTTGCATGAAGGCTATCACGTGGATAATATACCCACATGCAGTTTGTAGACCACTTTTTACTTCACATAGAAGGCATATCAGATTGTAAACAGGAGTGATATGATAGAAATAGTATTGACACTACTCTAATTTTTATAACACATAAGCCTCATTGCTTATATTTCTAATTGTTTTATACACCAATCTTTGAATATAACCTATCCATTCCTGCTGTCTTTGTGCCCTTCTCTCAGTTGTACCTTTTTGTTTTTAAAGATACAAATCATACCATTTATTACCCACACCAGTGGGAATTTTGGTTGTTGCATAAAACACAGTTCAAGAAGTGTTAATTTTTAAAAACTTACCTCTTCTATATTTCATGTTTTTAAAGTCCTGTACATTTCTTAATACCCAATTTAAAGGTTAGTGCTCACACGAAACAATTCCTACTACTATTGGCAAAGGATAATCTTTTCATCATTAGAATTTGCTCTGCACCTAATTTTTACTCCATAACACTTATCTATCCTACATAGTATTGTAGTCACCTTAATGGAATACAACTTTGTATCTCCTCAACATCCAGCAGTGTGTTATAAGTTGCAGATGTGGTATATAGTGGAAGTTTCTTAAATAAATGAGTGAATGTTGAATTTTATGCTTTCTAGATTAATTATGGTCAGCAATAATAAATAGAGACTGGTTGGCAACAACAAAGTGCTCCACTCTAAAAACTATTGATAGTAAACTATTTCTGACACAATAATACGAGGAAGTGTTCTGAACAATTATTTAGCATTCAGAAATATTTATTCATACATTTATGTTTACTACAAAATTTTTTAGGGAAGAATCTTGGAGGATAATGAAGATGAAGATGTTGACTTTTATGAAAGTAGTAAAATAGTTGTGCTAAGCATAGTTGATTGTACTTAAATAATGTAGCCAAATATAATGCCTTAGGGTGCTATAAGCATTTAGCAATGTTTTTCCCTGGAGGCATTTCTCAATCTTTTCTTCTTTGTTGTGTTCTTCTGAACAGCTTATACAGTACATGGGAAGTCTTCAATAAATGTAAACTATTATTAAAGTTGCCCAATTAAAAAATAAGCTGTAGAGTAGTAGGGATATTCTCAACTCCTGGGGCTAGGCAGATATTTTTCCAAAAGGTTACACTACCTGTCAATATCAGAATTTAAAGTTTACTTCTAATATGCAAATCAGATCATTACTATGCCTTTTTAAATGTATAAATATCAAAATTACTTAACCAATTTTTATTACTAGGAGTTAGAAAGGAAAAAATATATAATAGAAATCTTTAATGTAAAAAAAGACTCAATAAATTGTGATCTGAAACATTTTGTGTAAAAAAATCGTGTAAGACTTTCTTATTCTATGTATTTAACTAGACTATGTGTGTGTGTGTGTGTGTGTGTGTGTGTGTGTGTGTGTGTGTGTATACTTTATTGTTGACAGTATTACAGATATCCCCCATTTTCTCAACCTTTGCCCCCTCCTCCCAGTCCCTGCCCTATGTCAGGCCTTCACCACACTATTGATGTATTTAATTTTTAATAAGAACAGTTTTTTTCCAGTTTTAATTCTTCCAAGATGTACTGTGTTGTTCTGAACTTTCTTTTGCATAAAGGTACTGTCGATTCTAGTCTTAATCTTGTCTTTTAATTTATCTATAATGCTTTTATGATAATCTATAATAATAAAAGCATAATATGCTAATTAGACCAGACAACTTTCCAGATGAAGCCAGGGCTGCGAGGGAAGCCTGGGTCCTGGGTGCCTGCCAGCGGCCAGAGGGAAGCCCGGGTCCCAGGTGCCAGACGGAAGCTGGTGCTGGCAGCTGGAGGGAAGGAAGGCCTACTCTTGCACGAATTTCGTGCATCGGGCCTCTAGTATTTCATTAAAAGCACAAAAGCATTCATCTTCATACAAATGATTTAAATATAGCTACAAATTTTAAAAGAATGACTTGTGCCTTTACCATTTATATCTAATAAATGATAAAAATGTGAAACACAGAAATATTACTTGATGACTTTGTTACCAAACTATTTTTTTTTTGTATGCCATTATTAGTGATCACTAATGGAGTACTTTTTAAAATATATCAACTCAGTGAGCTCAGTGGTCAGAGACAGTGTGTGGCAAATTGTCAAAACCTTTGCATCTGCTTTGATGTGACAATTCATTTTTGACATATGAATTTAAAATATAAATGTTCATCTAATAGTGAAAGAGTGACTTAAAATTGATTTTTAACTTGCTAATCTGTGTCAGACTTGAATTTGAATAACTAATTAAAATGCTGTTTTTTTCTTCTTTAGTGTTTTGGACAAACAATATAAAACAAATAATATACAATATACTAACATTATTGCTACATGTTCCTACAGATGAAAATGATAATATTGAGATAGATACTAACGAGGAGATTCCTGAAGGCTTTGTTGTAGGAGATGGAGATGAACTTACTAACTTAGAAAATGACCTTGATATTCCCGGTAATTTCAAATTATAAATATTTTGTGTCCTGCTGCATGGCAAACTTTACCATTATATATTTTTTATTATCTCATTAATTGTGATAATAAGTTCTTTTTGTAGTTTTATTACATCTTATGTCCTCACAAATCATTTCACTAAATCCACCTTCCATCAGTTTTGTTATTATTTTGTTTTAGGTTTAGTTAAAATTAGCAATAAAATTGGAATAGCAAATTGTAGCTTGTGTTCTCTTCTTACTAAGATTCACTTTTTTAAATTTAAAAAAAATTATTGATTGATTTGAGAGAAAGAGAGAGACAGAGAGAGAAACATCAATTGATTGTCCACCCATCCATGCATTTGTTGGTTGCTTCTTGTAAGTGCCCTGACCAGAGATTGAACCCACAACATTGGCATATTGGGACGATGCTGTAACCAACTGAGCTACCCAGCCAGGACTAAGATTCACTTTTATATTTTATGTTATATGATATAATTTGTAGGCTATTCAATAATTTGTTCCCTTCTTAGCCTAAATATTTTGGTGTAGTGTTGTAAGGTATAGATGTAGTACCTATGGAATACTTCAAATGTAAATCAGATTTTCTGACTTGGTTAGAATTGAGTATCTTAATTGTAATATTATATTGCAGATTTTGTGCTTTATTCTTTTTTTAGTTTTTTATTTTAAATATTACTACTAATAAATTAATTTATGCATACTTAATTACAATAAGACACTTTATTTGAAAACTGCTTGTATAAACTGCTATTGAATTAATCACGTCTTATATCAATAAATATTATACCAATAATCACATTGGTAATTGACCTTTTAAGTTATTTTTTAAATATAAACATACTTGTGGTTTAATAGATGAGTGGTTCATATAAGTCAACAGCAGGTAGCTATACAAAGTTTTATATACCAGAGGGGTTCTATAAATGCTTATTGAATTGAATTCTTATAGCAATAAAAAGTCTTTAGTTATTTTTCCAGATTTAAAGGTAAGGAATTGAAGTCCTTAATATTTATCTTTTCCTATAAAAAGCTAAAGGGAGTGAGAGCAGGTCTCCTAGCACTGACATGCCCCTGAAATACTAACCTGCTTTGTTTCTTCCTCTGTTTGAAATAATTCTGTTTTTTCTCAGAAACAATCAACCAAAGTCTTCTTATCTATACGGAGCACCTAATAAAAGTTACTGCCCTTTTGTCAGTAACTCCTTCATGGTGTAATATTAAATTATACTCTACCAGGTAGAGGTTGTGCATAATTGTGGAAGTCCAGGAAAATGCTGATATTTAAGGAAAATTTTTAAATGTTTATTCCAAAATTAGGACTATCTTTTATTTCTATTTAAAATACTGTAGAACTTGGGCAAATTTGATTTTTCTTTTTGAAAAAGATTTTTGTTACTGCTTACCCAGCCTCTCACCACAACCACGACCAGCAGCTTTATCAGAAACCAGTAACGACCCTTTCCTGCTGAGGACACCCATAAGTACAGAATTGAAGCCTTAACAGTCAATTTATGGAAGTATAGAACCAATGACAATAAGGGATGCATATTTCCTCATTTTACAATAGAGTATGAAGATAGGAAAAATTAGTTATTGCTTAGGTAACGTGAAGGGAATTTTCTAGTTTTAGTTATAACAACTTTGTGGGACACTTTAAAGTTTGGCTAACATTAGGTCTAATAGGCTTGACTCTTGTCCTTTTTAAAAACGCTCATCCTACTTTATGCCAAAAAAGAAAACCCATCTCAGCCTTCCTGTTTGTGAAGTTAGCTAATATATTGTTTACAACTCTCAAGAATGCCAGAAAGTGTTGGCATGTGCATAGGACATACTTTCCAAATCAGGCTATGGTTTATTTCAAGGCAATAAGAAATAGGAATGCAGATTGGAATCTGGAGGCACATAGAATATATTATGATTTTTATCCTTGCTTTATTTTCCCCAAAATTCTTTTTTTAATATGTATATAAAAGTCATAATGTTTTAATAATAAATTGTTTAATCTTTATCTTGATTTGACCATAGTTCATCAGATATTGTTTAAAAGAGAAGCCTGGCAATATAAACTAACCAATTTGCATGAGAGTAATGATAATAGCATTTATTAAGAGTCTTATAATTAGAAAACTTATTAATCTTTAT
Source organism: Cnephaeus nilssonii (assembly GCF_951640355.1). Lineage (NCBI taxonomy): Eukaryota > Metazoa > Chordata > Mammalia > Chiroptera > Vespertilionidae > Cnephaeus > Cnephaeus nilssonii. Next base: position 36,325,367 of record NC_137086.1, read on the forward strand.
GAAAAATACCATTTACCAAATGGTTGGCATATCTTTTACAAGCATTTTATTAAATAGTTGCTTTGAGTGAATTTAAGTAGAATTATTTTATTCTATTTGTTTCTATTCTATTATTAAAAATTAATGGACTTGTTAAAAATAATTTGAAATAGTTAATTTTAAAGTTATAGCCATACTTTTATTTATTTTAAATTTCTATCCATATTTAATATGTTTTAAATTTTTATCACCTTTATTGTATGTCTGTCCTCCCATTAGAAGGTATTTGTAAGCATAGACTCTGTTTCAACACACACACACACACACATATAAACATTGGGTTCTAACAGTGTTTACATGACTGACTGAGATCATGTTAAGAACTTATTTTAATATGGTAGTATATGTATAAATTTAATATACAGGAAGAATTTGAAACTCTAAAATATAACTTAGAATCAAATGAATCACCTATAAAAATCTATTTTAAAATGACTTGTTTTAGTATATCTAACCTACTTATATAAATATGTACATCAAATATAGGCTTAGGTTTTCAGATAAGCATAGCTACTGTTAACTATAGTATAACTGAACTATCTTTAGGTATATTGACTATATTCTTTAAAGGGACTGATTTTGGGGGGAAATATATATGTTTATACATACACTAACAATATATGCTAAAAGACTACATTTTAATTGTTCCTACCACAAAAAATAAATGATAATTATGTGATATGATAATAGGTATTAACTAATGCTGGGGTGGTAATCATATTGTAATATATAAATTCATCAAGTCAACACATTGTATACCTTAAACTTACACAATGTTATATGTCAATTATATCTCAATTAAAATGATTATAATCAACATACCCAATGACTACTCAATTATACTATAGTTATATAATATAGTATGTAGTTATACATATATATGAAAAGAATTCTGTATATGTCTGGATTGATGTGTTATTACACAATCCTAATGTCCTTTTTTTAAAATGTAGTAATATTTTTATGGTGTGCTCTAAATAGATAGCCTATATTCTAAATGCATCTTACTTAGTAATTCTTTGTGTTTGCATATTTAACAGAACAAAAGACTAAGTTGGTGGACTTGAAGCTGAAGAAGCTCCTAGAAGTTCAGCCACAGGTGGCAAATTCACTCTCCAGTGCTTCTCAGAAAGTTATAACCGAGAGCTCAGAGCAAGACATTAAGGTAAATCTTACTTGCTTAAAATATTTGATTAGGTATCTGTGTATTCTAATTTCCACTAGCATTATATAATCCTAAAATCAATTTCTTACCAATTCTTCACATTAAGATTAAGATATACAAATTTTTATTAAATAGCCAATAAATTAAATACCAATATGGTAATCAGTATTTATCTACTTTTTTCAGAGAAACTACTCTTTGATGCTGGTAAAAGTAGAAACTATTCTTGACTTTTATATGTATTTCTATTTTCCTAAGAAGAACATTGCTAAGAGAATTCTAGCATATTTTTATATCATCCTCAAACTTTGACTTGTTTAGATAAACTAAAACTCATGTCAGTTAATACCTGAATATGGTGTGTGATAGAATATAAATTTTTATAAACTTGCATGTGCTTTGTATCCATACGAATTTTACCTTTTTTAGGATTTCAGCCAAAATGCCACATTATTATAATTTTATTATTATTATTATTATTATTATTATTATTATTATTATTATTATTTCTATTATCCCCATTCAAGCCCTCCCCCCTTTTTTGTACTGTATCATTTATATTTTTCTAGCTTTAGGGTACTTCTAGTCCTCTATAACTTTTCACCCACCTGCGGACTTCGGGGACTGCCCGCTGACTGAAAGGATTTCCTTCCCCTGACACAGAGATGCTTTGAAGTCCCAAAACAATAACTTTCATTGCTTTTTCCTTATACTGTCGGTTTCTATAAATTGGTGATGAAAGTGTGTGGCAGCACCAGAGGACTTTTGGTCTCTATCTTTGAACAAAAGGAAGCCTGGATCAGGTCTGATTTTTTGCGTTCAATTTAGCTTTCTGCAGTGGACTTAATGCAGAATGAAGCTGGCCTAAGAATAATACAATGGATTGAAAAGGCTAACTGAATTAGTGGGTTTAGAGGAATACATTTGTAAAGTGGCAGAAGTCCCCAGTCATAAAAAGGTTTCTTAAGATGGGATTTGCTGGCTAATCTCACTGATATTTTAGCATGTTGCTATTAGCCATGTTTATTTATTTTGGTAAAGACTTAAGTTTTAGACTTTTGGGCAGTTATTATAATAACTGTTGAATACATACTTGTTTTTCCTTTTTATTGCATTTATTGGGGTGACAGTGGTTAACAAAATTGTACAGATTGCAGGTGCATAATTCCACCACATATCATCAGTACAGTGTATTGTGTATTCACTACCCCAAGTCAAGTCTCCCTCCATCACCATTTATCCCCCCTATAAGCTCTTCTACCTCCCACCCACCCTCTCCCCGGCAGTCACCACACTGTTGTCCGTGTCCATGAGTTTTTCTTTCTTGTTTTTTTTTTTCTCAATCCCTCCACACTTTCCTAAACAAACAAACCTAGCTAGCATGATATTAATAAATATATAACTTTAAAAATAAATAGGGTATTTTTATTATTAAGCCTTAATTATTTAAGTAGATTAAATTGGTTTTGCTTTCCAATAAACTCTTGTATAGTAGTCTTTAAAGTTATTCCAATAAAAGGTGTGCTTTAAACAGCTTGTCTTTGTATGGATCTTTTTAGTTAAGATTTTTTTAAATGGTGCTTATAAAGAACATATACAGTCCATCTGTTCTCTCGAAGCTTTCAGCATTGATTTGGGGTTTTATTTTTTTTTTAAAATAAAATGCAGTTTACACGTTTATAAATGAGGCATTCTGTGTTTGTGGAAAAGGATAAACTGTTACCTTCCCTTGAGAATTCTGTATCCCAGGCCTCCTTGAGGCTAGAGAATAGGCCATTGGAGGACTCCCTCATTACCGATTGTCTCAATGCAGAGGAAGGGCAAAGTCTTGGTAGCTTTTGATAACCAGTTTCAGCATTCAGCAGGCTTAGCTATTAGTCATGCATCTTAGCCTTTCCCTATTTACTTTCAAAACACTTAATAAAAATAATAAAAGATTAGGTATAAAATGAAATATTTGTTTGGTACACAGCACCTCGGTATCTGCAGCTTCCACACATTGCGGTGGTTCAGTCTTCTGGGATATTTCTTGTTGATAGAACCATTTGAATTTGTTGCCAGTATTAACATAGGAAGCTCTAGAAAAGATAATTGTAGTTTCCTTAGCTGCAAAGGGCTTACTTACAAATCTGGCTTTGGAAAGTTATAGCTGATGAAATGCAGTTCAGTGAGGTAGTATTAAAATCCTACCTTTTAGCCTTCATCCAGCATTAATAGTTTACCTCAATGGGCATAAAATTAGAAACTAGTTCTTCTTGTCATACAAGTCAGTGGGGCTGTACAAACCAATGGGCCAGAATAGTGGGGGGAATAGACAGAGGCAACATGGCCTTTAAATTATACATATCATCTGAAGGAAACTCAGGCATTCACAGTGTCTGATGAATCAAATTAGCAAGAGTGAGCCTCTATTTAAACCAGGTCTCCTGTAAGCTTTTGGTTACAGGTAACAGAACTTGCAGTTGAGTTATTTAGAGCTCTTTAAAATACTTTTTCTTTCAAAAAGTTTCTAAATTGGCATTATCTTAAATCAGTAAAAATTATTTTACTGGTACGCAATTTCATGTTTACAATATCAGGACTCTCTTATTGTATTTGTTTTACTTTTAGAATGGCACAGAAGATCTCCGGGCTGAGCGATTACAAAAAGCGACAGAAAGATTTAGAAATCCTGTTGTGTTCAGCAAGGATTCTACAGTCAGAAAAACTCAACTTCAGTCTTTCAGTCAATATGTTGAGAATAGACCAGGTAGGTACACTTTTTTTTAATGTTTTCCCATCTTATGATTTAACATTATTTAGCTGTTTATACATATATGTTAAAAAGCTGATACTGTAAATTCACATTTCAATACACAAATATCAAGCTTTATAATAATTTTACATGTCTTTACTTTTTTTTAAGATATAAAAAGACAGAGATCAATACAGGAAGATACAAAGAAAGGAAATGAGGAGAAGGCAGCGATAACTGAAACTCAGAGGAAGCCATCAGAAGATGAAGTGCTTAATGTATATTAATTTTTTGTGTGGTTTCATGATTGCTGATAATTCCAAACTGTATGTGGAAATAGTGCCTTTATTTGTTAAAATGAGATGTTAGGTTTTTTAAGATGTCAATCTCCAGTGCATTCAAAGCAGAGTGAGAGGGGTGCACTGTTGAATTAGTCTGCAGTGTGGTGATAATTGTCAGATAAAAAAAAAATGAATTTTTCAGAGTTCCACAGCCCCAGCTTCCTTGAGACATTTCCATCAGGGCACTTCCCACAAAGAGATTCCAGTATTGATCTACCGGGAGGATTTTAATTATTACAATAGCAGATACCGCAGAGCTGCAGTTAGAGGGAAAAGTCACATGAGACCTGCTAGAATTTCTCAGCCAACCCATTTTGTTGGCTTGGGTTAATGGGTGTTCAACCTTTCCATTATCCAGATCAGCCGTGAATTACTAGCTGAATGATGTTTGCATTAATATAATATATATGGTAATTTCTTCACTTAATTAACAGGGAGGTTCAGCTCAGTAGGGGTATGGGCTGATCATGTGTAAAATTGATTTGTGAGGGAAATATTTGATAGACCGCAGGGAGAAAGCTGCTTTTGATGGACAGCTTTGGGACAGAAGCAGGAAGAACAAGTTTTAACTTGAATTTTTGTCTGGAAGCATAGCTCTCTTTAATGGTGCTCCTTTTTTATGTGTAAATGTTTTTATTGTTTTTAATATTAAAATAGTCTTTGTTGGTTTTTAAAATACTTACAATGTACCCAGAATTACCAACTACATTTTAGGGACCTAAAGAACTTCTTATTTTAAGCTGTGGTACTAAGACCCTAGTACATAGAACAGCTCACTGGAATATCCTGATGAAATATTCGGTATAATTTTTTAAGTTAGGGAATATGTGAGGATACTGTATACTCACACTAAAGAAATCTGATTATAAACTGTTTTTAAGTGAATTAATCAGTAAAAGCAATGAAGTTTTATGTGTTGCTTATAACTTCAGCTTTCTTATATCTTTGCAAACCACTATGTGTGTTTTGACCCTCTGGATGAAATGAAAAAAGTTGATTTTGAAAATGCTCTGCTGTCTGGAAGATAGGTACAAAACCCATTCACCAGATTATTCCGGATTTTGAAGTTACCATTAGCATTTCTTCTGTTGTTATAATGTTTTCTGTTATATTTCATACTGAGAAAGAATGCTATCTCTTTTGTGTGAATCTTTTTAAAAATACAGTGACTTATTTGATCACACCATCCGGAGAAATTACCAGCTTTATAATTTCTTAAAATATTTCAACTTTGTCAACTACCATAATCAATTTAACAATAAGGTGGTATTAATTGAGTTAATATGTGAGTACAAATTATTTAGTACTTCTAAAGATATGTAAGTTATACGTATGGCTAGACATGTTTATTGAACTTGAGAATTCTAAAATACGGTCATAAATAACATTTCTTGATATTTGTTTCTTATTTAAGGAGTACCGAAGGATAATTCCTCATGGCTTCTTAGAGATTAATATGCTTCTAAGTAGGGAAGGGATTTGACAACAGAGGATTGTTCGCTTTCATTTCTCTGAATAAATAATGTTGTAAGTGCTGGTGGTAGTAGTGATGGTGCTGAGAGTAATCACTTAAGCAGATCTTCAGTATTTCTCAGCTACCCAGGAAACATAGCCCTAAAAATGCCCCAAGGTAAACAGGTATTCCAAATCCAAAGGGAGCAATAATGAATCCATTTGTAACTTTCCTGTCCCTAATTATTTAAATTTACAATATGAAAATAAGAATTTACTATACTGGTACTTCATAATAGAACTGCTACTTCAAATAAAACTTCTAAGGATAATATTTTTTAACATGATGGTTGTAAAAAGTAAAATTTCAAATTTAATCAAATGGAAAGTAAACCAAATTTGCATACTAGTTGCATTAGATCCTATGTAGCAAGGTTTGAAACCACCTGTCACGTTAGAATTCACAGCTACAATAATTAGTAATACATCAACAGAATGACATGTACAGGAGCCAGCTGGAGGGAATACTGGAGATATTAGAAACGAAACTTCTGTTTTTATCATTTTTAAGAGCATTTTAAATAGTATACCCATAATGAAAATAAGAAACCTCTCTTTAATTTTATATTTTTTGTAAGAACAAATCTGCCTGAATTTTTTCAGGATAGATGCTTTAAGAAACAATTATTTAGTAAAACTCCAGTTTTGTATATTACAGTTTTGAATTAAAGGTGTCATTGGTGTTTGTTTTGGCAATCACCATGGGGAAAATTATCTTCTGTCCTCGTTCATGTTTAAATAACTGACTCAACTGTGAGGAGAATTTTTTCTAATTTAGTGTTAACTTTTTAAATCTGGCAAATCTGGTTATTAAATTATAAATGTATTACTAAATGGTTGAGATTTTCTCTATTCACAAAAGTTTTGCTATACATATGAAAATTCTTTGAATCACAGGGAGTTGCTTTTTGGTACTAAGGGTGATAGTAAGGGTGTATTTGGTTCTCTAGGTAAGTGCTTTACTAAGTGTTTATAGAAAGGAAAAATGCAACTTACAAGTGATTTTATTTTTTCTTCCTGTTTGTTCTCGTTAACAGAAAGGGTTCAAAGACACCAGTCAATATGTTGTAGGAGAATTGGCAGCACTAGAGAATGAGCAAAAGCAAATTGACACCCGTGCCGCGCTGGTGGAGAAGCGCCTCCGCTATCTCATGGACACAGGTACGGTGCCCAATTACACTGTAAACAGTTTTGGCAAATTGAGCGTTCACAAACTCTTATAGAGTTTTGGAAGTGTGAATCTTTGAAGCCTGAATGTTCAGCAGAACTGCCTTGAAAATAAAAAGGCTGCGATTTGCAGCCACCTCTCTGGGCCCTGGTGATAAGAGTGCCTTCATGGGAAGTGATAACTCGCCCTGATACCGTGTGAGCCAGCACTATTGAACAGTGTGCTCATCCATGCAGAGTTGGAATACACATCTGTGCCTCATTGATATGCCACTGCTTTAAAAAAAAAGTAAGATCTTCACTGTTCTACTGATTCATTGGGGGGAAAAAAGATTTGGGCAGCTAAAGCCATGTACTGCATGAAACAGAGCACTGTGCATAGGGGATGGCTCCATGGGCTAGATCACTGAAATTTGAGAATACTATCTGGTTACTGATGCTCCACAATATTTTTTTTCTCATGAGAACAGGTTTTTAAAAGTCTGTAATACTTTGTGTCACAGTTGCATTTCGAAGGATTAAGGTATATAGGAAGGTTTATACAAATGGGTTAGAGCAGCAAGTTAGCTCCTAACCAGAGGGTAGATTGGCATTTGGTGCTGATTGCCAGTAGTGATTGAGTAGATCTAAGTGCACAATAAGCTATTGGGGAAAAAACAGTATGTGTGTTTACATACACACATTTCTCTAAAATGCTGTTCCTACATAGGGGTAAAAATAAGAAATAAATTCAAATCATACCAATTAGAAAAAAATGTTAAAATATAAAAGTAGAAAATATATTCCTTTAATCAAATTAATTGATTTAATGGCAGTGTCAAAATAGATTAATAAAGCAGTGAAGTAAATTAGTCAATTTGTAGTAATAGGATTGGAAAACTTTCCTGAAATTTTTCTTCTCTATTTGCCAAGATTATATTTACAATTAAAGAACTCCTCCAAAAAAGTTAGATGGGACATTTGAAAATGTCTACACTAGTAAAATCAGCACATACTAGAACAGAAAGACCTTTGGCTTTATCTGGCCCATTGGGTTTCACACATGTTCGGTGGAGCCCTAAAGCTTCTTCAGAGGCACCTGTGGGTTGCCAAGACAATAAGGCAGCGAAAGCAGACAGGCTTCTGGGTTTCTTACCTTACTTCAAACAGAATAGCTCTGAGTTTATTTATTTGAAATAGCAGGCTTCTTGGAAGAGTTCATTTAAAGAAAAGGTTCTGCCCGGCTGGCATGGTTCAGTGGTTGAGCGTCGACCTATGGTTCGATTGGGCACATGTCTGGGCTGCACGCATGATTCCCAGTGGGGAGCATGCAGGAGGCAGCCAATCAATGATTCTCTCTCGTCATTGATGTTTCTATCTCTCCCTCTCCCTGCCTCTCTGGAATCAATAAAAATATATTTTAAAAAAAATAATAAAAGGTTCTACTGCTTAAAGTTTAAAACCAAAAAACTTAAGAAATTTTTTTTGGAAACTACTACCTAATCCTCTCATTGTACAGAGGAGACAGAGGCACAGGAAAAGCTCAACATCACATAGATGAGTAAGTGGCCAATCTTGGACTAGAATTCAATTCGTGAAGGATCCTATCATGCAGGATCCTTCCTTCTACACCAGAACACATTTACCATTGCCCTAACAAATTACCTGTATAATCAGTCTTATAAATACACATTTGTTTGGATTCAACAGATATCCCATAAACCAATGTATTATTTCACATTTGCATTTTTCCCTATATAAAAATGTAAACTAGGTAGTATAATTTATATAATATATTTTAAAATTATTGCCATTAAATATTTTAAGGAGACTAATTTTTTTAGGTAAATTCTTTCAAGTGAACCATCTTTCCTTTTTGTAGTGAGTAAAATAGATGTTACTATACAGGAAGCCTTGTGCCGCTAGAAAATGTTTCCTTCTCTTCATTCACACTTTAAGCCTGATTTATTGAGGGTTCTAACCAAAAGGGACTCAAGTTCTCCTTCCCATTCCACATATTACTAGTGAAGCTTTGAAGTGGTTCTATTCTAACTCCAGATCATTTATAATCTAAAAGTTATGGAGTACAGATTGATTCTGGAACCCTTGCAGCTTTATATTTCTTACTCTGCAGAACAGACTCTGATCTAGCCTGGGTTCACTACTACAGATTCAGACTAAAATTGACCTGGTTCCCCAACCTGATATGCTCCAAGAATCACCCTGGACTGTCTTGAATCTCCTCCAGCCCTCATAATGGTTTCCTAATATGTGCCTAAATCCTACCTAGTATCTAAAGTAAGAAATAAGACATTAGAAAGAGAAAGCATATATTCATCCTTTTCTTTGCGGGGGAGGGGCTTAATAGTTCCAACTTTTCCATTTATTATAGTAGTTAATACCTTTTCTCTGGTATGTTACAGTTGTCTATGTACTTTCTGAATCTCAGTCTTAGAATTAAATAGAGCAGATAGTATCCGTATTATTTTCATAAGGAAACTGAAGCTCAGATGGGGGAAATGACTCATTTAAGATGGACTAATTAGTAACGTTTGAATTAGAGCTTGAGCCCAAGTTTTTAGGTTTTCTAGCTCCTAATCAATCCTCTTTCCCTCCATATCTTCTTTACAGAACAAATGTACTTTATCTACTATTTCACTTTTTATATACTTGTAGAGCTAACTATATACAATTTTTAATTGATTTGAAGTTAACATATCATAAATTAACCATTTTAAAGCATACAGTTCAGTAGCATTTAGTACATGCATAATGTTGTACAATCACCACCACTATTTCCAAAGTTTTTCCCTCACCCTAAGCAGAAACTCATAAGTGGAATCTTAACAGTAGTAGTCCTTATGTGTCTGGCTTCTTTCACCGAATATGATTTCAAGGTTCATCCATGTTGTAACATGTACCACCACTTTATTCCTTTTAATGGTTAAATAATATAACACATTTTATGTATTTATTCATCCATTGAGAGACACTTGGATTTTCACTTCCTGGCTACCTATCAACATTTGTGTACAAGGATCTCTTTGAATCTTTGTTTTTACTTCTTTGGGGTATATACCTAGAGTTGGAATCACTAAGTCATGTTTATTCTCTATCTAACTTTTTGAGACCTATACTCAATTTTAAATGGATTGTGAAGTACATTTAGAAGTTGACTTTGTGGAATTGAGAATACATTTTCCAAAAAAAAAGCACTGTTAAAACCATCCACAGCCCCAACAAACCCACAAAAACTTATTTATTTAAATTATAACTAAAATAACACAAACAGTTGTCCTAGATTTGAGTCCTTGATTCTCAGAGCTTGAGCAACTATGGGTTTTTAGCGCCAGCCCCTGTGACAATTGAAGCTCTAGCATCCTGACAGGTTAGGTGGAGCTTGATGGTGGCCTAGACTGCTGGGCATTTCTTCTGGTATTCTGGAGAAGGCTCTAGCAAGAAAGGAGCAAAGGAATGTAAGAGAGAACCTCAGTGTATCCAGCCATAAGATGGCGATGTGCAAGGGATGAAATGGCAGTGGAGGAGGAAGGGCTCAAGGTATCCCAACATCCATTTGGCGTAATAGCATCAGTGGCCGAGACAGAGCAGCTGTGGGGATTTATATTTCTGAACTTGAGTAACCTTAAATCAGTGATCCTCTGCATATTAAATAACAATACTGTGTGAGTGAGTGAGCATGTGTGTGTGTGTGTGTGTGTGTGTGTGTGTGTGTATTTCTGCCATTCCACCTTGGGATCTGTAAAATCCTTGTGCAAGCACTGGAGAAATTATTTCCATCAGCTTTTAATGGTCTTTTATTTTGTTATTGGTTTGGGACTTTTTTTGTTTTTGTTTGTTTGATAATTGTTGCAGGGGATGAATTTTTACATTTCCAGCATCTAAAGTTTGTAATGGTTACTTCTTTGGCTACAGTAAAACTTATTAGTTAGGAACATATGTGTGTTCTAAGCTGACATTTTGTATTAAGTATAGCGCTAATGGATTCTTACCTTGAAAAAATGGAGTTTAGAACAAAAACGTTGATAGGCCCTTTTACTAAAGTGCTGCAAATAATATTACTATAATGGATGGTGTTTATTTTCCATTCCCTATCTGTTTTCATTTGGTGGTTATCAAACTTTCTTAGTGTAGAACAGTGGTGTTTTAAACTAATGATTTATTTTTGTTGTTTTTAAGTGACAATATTTACATTTTGAATGCATAATTAGACATGGGATATTACAATAAAAGTATATCTTACAACTTCAGAATATTCAAGCACTGATAAAAATGATTGTGATAACTTTATAAGTCCCTGGGCCAAAAATACTAATTCTGTAGGTTTTTGTAGACTATCCACTACAAAAACCTAACTAACCATTTAAAAATATTAAATATATCTTGAGAAAATAAGAATTAATGAAAAAAATAACTTTTCTACACAGTCCTCAGAATGTTTCTTTACCTCGTCATTTGAGGAACACAGCATAGTTTTAAATTAGAGAACTGGGCCCACAAAATTTTTGAGTTGTAAAAATAACAATAACAGTCAATATTTATTGTGTATATGCCTGGCTCTATGGAAACTTTTAAATGCATCATTTCCTTCTCACAATGGCCTTATGAGATAGATTCCATTACTAATTGGGACTATTAATAGTCACATTTTTCAGTGAGGAAACTGAGGCTCAGAGAAGGAAGTAACTTGCCCAATTCATACAGTTCTCTAGTAGTAACTTGCCCAGTCTGATGGCTCTGGAACCCAACTTCTAGCTACCACATGACATGATCTCTGCTTCATCTCTCAATGTTCTTAGAGGTGAACTTCTTTTCCTAGAGCAGTGATGGGCAACCTTTTGAGCTTGGTGTGTCAAACTTTGCCAAAAAACTGAGCATAACTCGGGTAGTATGTCACTTTGAGGAAAAAACATTATTTCGCAAATGTTTCATCCTCAGGAGCAGCAAATGTTTCATCCTCAGCATGCGGCCGCCTCAGCGGCCGCGTGTCATCAGAAATGGCTACGCGTGTCAGTGCTGACACGCGTGTCATAGGTTCGCCATCACTGTCCTAGAGTCTTATTTCTAATTAGAGGCGCGGCGCACGAATTCACACAGGTGGGGTCCCTCGGGGTGGCCTGCAGGGATTGGGCCCCAGCTCGCGCCCCCAGCCTCGCAGCCCCGCCTGGCACCCCTTTCCCCCTCCCACCCTTCACCACCCGCCTTGGCCTGGCGCCACCCCCTCACCTGCTCCACCATCCCGCCTGCAGGGCAATTGATCGGGACCTGGCCCCCTACCTGGCTCCCTCAGCGCCTAGGAGCCGAGTGGCTGCCCCACCCAGCCCCCCCACTGGTGCTGCCACTGGTCACCATCTGTGGGGCAACCAGCGGGGCAATCAGGGCACCCTGCTCACACCCACCTTGGCCTGGTGCCGCCTGCTCACCAGCCCCACCCCCCCACCCCCACTGCTGCCTCCCGTCGCTGTCTTTGGGGTGACCAGTGGGGCAATCCGGGCCTCTGCTCACACCCACCTTGGCCTGGCGCCGCCCACTTACCTGCTCCAACATCCCACTGGAGTCCCGCTCTCATTGGGGCCCATCAGGGCCAGCAGCGCCTCTACTGCCAGTGCTGTGTCGCTGACGCCCACCGTGTTCCACGCCGCCCCCTGGTGGTCAGCGCACGTCTAACTCCCAGTCGGTCAAACTCCCACCCATGGGGACAATTTGCATATTAGCCTTTTATTATATAGGATTCTCTGGACCCTCTTATCACCATTTCTTGATATCTTTTATTTTTAATATTTTTATTGATTTCAGAAAGCAAGGGAGAGGGAGAGATAAAGATAGAAACATTAATGATGAGAGAAAATCATTGACCAGTTGCCTCCTGCACACCCCACACTGGGGATGGAGCCCATAACCTGGGCATGTGCCCTGACTGAGAATTGAACTGTGACTTCCTAGTTCATAGGTCAATGCTCAACCATTGAGCCATGCCGGCTGGGTGCCATTTCTTGATTTAAAAAAAAAAATGTGTGTGTGTATATACACACACACACATATATATATATACACACACACATATATATATATACACACACATATATATACACACACACACATATATATACACACACACATACACATACATACATATATATATAATCTTCTCTAATAAAATGGTAATATGCAAATTAACCATCACTCCGCTACATAAGCCACGCCCACCAGCCAAGCCACGCCCACCAGCCAAGTCACGCCCACCAGCCAATCAGGGTGAGTATGCAAATTAACCCAAACCAAGATGGCTACAGCCACAGAGAGCAAGGTTTACCAGGTAACAGAGCAAGCCAAGCTTTCCATAGCCGTTGCAGGCCTAAGCCTCCACTCAAGCTACAAAGTTTCAATTATAGAAGGTAAACAAATTCAAACAAATGGCAACAGAATGGAGCTTGAGAGAGCAGGCCAGGGTTGCCGGTGGCAACAGGGGAAGCAAAGCTTTAAAGCACACCCTGGCCGGGCCCACCCGCTTAAGGCAACAAAGTTTCAACTGTAGAAAGTGAATTAACTGCCACAGAGATGGCTGCCGCCCCGGAGGGAACAGCAGGCTTGGCTCTGCTCCAGGCTACAAAGTTCCAATTGTAGAAGGAAAATAAATCCCAGATACCAGGGCCTCCGCTTAGGTTGCCAGGGGGCGTGGCCAGCTTGCAAACCACCACAGGCCCCTCCCTC